>NC_056730.1:944081069-944126069 GCF_019279795.1 Protopterus annectens | reverse complement strand
GGTTGTTATTGTCAAAGAAACATAGAAAATGAAAAAGAGTGAGGCATTACTGTAGCCTCAGAGACAAAGTAGGGATGTTCATAGCTCAAGTGTATATGGAAAAGGAACAAGCTATCCAACATGGAATACTCAGGGTAGAATGTTCTAGGTCAGAAACCAAGTAGTAATCTTATTCCCCACTGCTGTGAGCAAATGTTTATCAAAATTGCAGGGACCCTTTGAGGTCATAAAGAAATGACATGACATGGATTACAATATTACAATGATAAATAACTAGGAAAAGGGTGCCTGAATAGATATGTCCTGTGAATTCATTGAAGTCCTGGAAAAAGACACACAGGCTGTGATAATTCTAACAGCCAAGGTTGAGGAACCTGATAAGGAGAAAAGGCTATCGACCATACTACAAATTTTAGTAGAAGACACATTATCAAAATTTGGGAAATAGGAGGTACAAGAGTTCTTTTATGGAACAAAGAAATATTCTCAAAACTGCCTAGTAAAACTAATTTGAAATAGCATCATACTAAAAATCAATCCATGGGAGAAGGTTATCTTGAAACCCTACAGGATCCCTGAATCTCAAAGGAGAGCAATTTGAGAGGAGGTAAACAATCATGCTCTATTTAGGCTTACTGAAGAATCTACTGGTAAATGGAATACCTTGTAATTTTGTTTCTAAAGACATCAGAAAACTTAACAATATTTCTGTGTTTGATAGTTTTCCATTGTCTAGAGAAGTAACCCAATAGATTGGCTAGGTAAGGCTATATTCTTAACCACTGACCCTAATAACAAGTTACTGGGATATTCCTCTAATTGACAAAGCTATAAAAAGCTTCCTTTTCCCTGCCTGATTGCATTTTTCACTACACAGTCCTTCCATTTGACCTTCATGATAACACGACCTCTTGCCACCCATTAATGTATAAAGTCCTTAAAGTTCACACCACCCATGCTACTGCATACCTTTATGATATGATCATACATTTAGAATGCCGGGAATTTCATCTACAAAAACTACAAGCTATCTTGACCTCCCATAAGCAGGCAGGGCTTATTGTGAATGACCCTAAAACAAAATTGTCATCACAGAGGTGAAATATCTAGCTTACATTATAATGCAGGGGAATGTCAAACCCCAGAGGGGAAAAAGACAAAGCAGTAAGAGAATGGCCAATTCTTTATGCCAAGAAGGAAGTCTGGGCCTTTTTAGGTTCATCAGATGTTACAGAAAGTTCATGCTACATTTTCCCACTGTTTGTTGAGAGGGTGGCCTAATGGTTAAGTTGTTTGCCTTACAAACACAAGGTACAGGGTTTGAATCTCACAGGGGATAATTGGCTAGGCTTAAAATGTCTCGCAAGGGCAGTTAGCCTAGTACTAATCTATGAATCTATGAATCTGTATGTTCTCTTATCAACCAGATGAGGAATAAGATGCCCATGAGAGTTAAATGGAGACATGTAAGCAGAGGATGCTTTCCGACAGTTAAAGGGCATCCCTTGTTTTGAAGCCATGCTGGTATTCCTTGATTTTATGAAGCATTTCACAGTTTAGATCAATGTGTCAGATGTGGGTCTCGGTGCAGTATTATCTCAGAGGTTAGGTGGAGACGACCATCCAGTTTGCTACTTGAGGAGGAAAATTGCTGAGAATGGTGGCCATTTCATCAAATGAGAGTACTAAGATATAAAGTGAGAAGGAGGGTCTTTAAGAAAATACTTGCTAGGTAGGGAGTTCCCTCTTGTCACTGACCATAGATCTTGAAGTACATTTCCCAGCAAAAGGAGGTTCAATTCAAAACACAACAAATTTGCTTTGTCCTTACATCCCTTCAAGTTTAAGATTCAACATAGGCTTGGTACTTAGCATCACAAATTGCTGATGGTCTGTCCAGGTGAACAGACCAACCCAAGACCATGAAACTGGATGTTTCAAGCTGGGGTAATCAGATGTAGCATGTTGTGGTAGTTTTTACCAATAAGTTATATGAAGGGCTATTTAATAGCCATTCTTCAGAGCTTTCTTTGTATTATGTGCTGTGGATGTGTATAACAAATACCCATTTAAGGGGGTACTCAGGATATTGCTGTCAGTTAAGTACAGGTTTTCAGAGAAGAGTGCTTATAAGTATGGGCTGCATAGCATTAATAAGAAGTCAAAGGCAAACCTGAAGAGTCTGGAGATGATAGAGAGAACTAATGACCTAGAGCATAGACTCCAGAGAAAAGAAATTTTTATCAGTGACTACTATAAGAAAGAAATGACTGAAAGAGGACTAGAGCAAGAGGCATTGTGGTCCTTTTATTTGCCTTCTTCATCTGAATTATTATAAGATACTGTATCTTACTTTTATTTTGACCATACTAACTTGTTTTGGTAAAAGAAAATTTTCATTTAAATTCTGAACTGGAAGAGAACAGAAATGTACATGCACTATTGTAACTGTTTAAATGCATATATTAACAGAAGAAATGGGAGAGTTAACCTCAGTCCAGCAAGCTTTAAAAAATATTTGAAATTAAATCACTTTATAGGGTAGGCCATAAAGAGGCTATCTGATAGGTCTCAAGGCAGCTAAAGACACAAAGTCTGTACTAGGAAGCTTTCTGCATTGTCCTTGGTTTGAACTAATTGCTACTTTGGAAGCATGAAGGAATGCAATTGTTTTATGACTTCCAGCACCTGTGAAAGATCTGAGCAAAAGTCCTGGTTTGGGTATTTTTACAGGTAGTTGCTAAATACTACCAGCTGCCTGCAATGGGGGTTTGCATGAGAACTAGAAGTCAGATGACCAGAAATTATGTCATTCTGCAAGCTATCCCAGCAGTAGTATTTTAGATATTATTTTGAGAAATCTCTTAGTGAGACAGAGCATTCTGCATTCTGTCTTGGACCTGACAACAAGAACCATTCACCACATCTGCCTTGCTCTAAGTAAGTTATTAGGGTATAGTAACTCTCTTAGATACAGTCAGGAATATAGTGATGCTTAGTTTAGATTCTGTTTTTTTTTATTTGCTTAGGTAAGCCTGTATTGCAATGTTATTTTAAATGTTTCCTGTGGTTTTGAACTCTGATGTCACTGTGAATATATATTCAGTATTGTCTTGTTCTTTTATTATTTATTATTAAATATATTTAAAACTTTCATTGTGGCTGATGTGTGTACAAATATTTAAGTTTTGAGAGTATTTGCATATTTATTTAGTGACACTGCATGGGCCATTCGTAACAGCCTTGCTCTTGGACAGACTACTGTTTGAATTAGTATTAATATTAAACAGTAAGATCAGACACCCTTTGTTAAGGGCCCTAAAGTAGCTGATAAGGAGTTACTGGTGGCAGTGGTAACTACTTATAGTCTGGGCAGAAGGGGGCATAGCCAGTAAACGTGCGTGTGTGTGTGTGTGTGTGTGTCTGTGTGTGTGTGTGTGTGTGTGTGTGTGTGTGTGTGTGTGTGTGTGTGTGTGTGTGTGTGTGTGTGTGTGTGTGTGTGTGTGTGTGTGCACGTGCGCACGTGTGTAAATCAAACCTCAAAGAGTGTGTGTGTGTGTGTCAGCCACTTGGGCAGGGACACAAAGCATTGGTTGGGCAGAGAGGATAGTAGAGGTTTTGGCTTGGTCACTCAGCTGAGATCTCAACTCTATAGCTGTGCCAGTGAGGAGTCTTATTGGGGATCAGAAGGAAGAGGGAGAAATCAGCCCCGGACTGACTGTGGTCTCTATGTGCTCTTAAAGGAAATTGCACTTGATGCAGAGAGCTGCATCTGGAAACACTGTGTGTGTACCTGTCATCCTCCCAGGGTATACATCCAGCCAGCGGTGAGGATTGAGGCTCCTTGATTACTGGTCCAGTGGAGGGTCGTCACAACTATACATTTATATACACACACACACACACACACATATATATATATATATATATATATATATATATATATAACTATATATAGATATATATAGATATAAATATACACACATGTGTGTGTGTGTGTGTGTGTGTGTGTGTGTGTGTGTGTGTGTGTGTGTGTGTGTCTCATATTTCTCCATTGTCCAGCTTTTCGTAGCATGTTCAGGTTTTTGCCTCAGTATTTTTGGTGCATTCCTCATAAGATTTGTGAATTTCTGGATTTTGGGGGCATATCAATGAGGATTGGATTTATTAAATAATGACAGGCATTTCAGTTTCAGAATTCATATAATTCAGAAAATGCATGGTAACACAAGATCTTTTATACTAACAACTTTCTAAACTTATAAGATAAATATTTACCGTTGTTCGCAATTTTGGGGCTTTGCCCCCCCCCCATTATTTTTTGGCTTTGTCCAGATTTGTTGTGCTAAGAAGTTGAGCGCTATGGTATGTCTGTGTGTGTGTGTGTGTGTGTGTGTGTGTGTGTGTGTGTGTGTGTGTGTGTGTGTGTGTGTGTGTGTGTGTGTGTGTGTGTGTGTGTGTGTGTGTGTGTGTGTGTGTGTGTAAGTGTGCATGTGTGTGCATGTCTGTATGTGTATATATGTCTACAATATATATATATATATATATATATATACATGCATAGATATATTTATATATAAAGAAAAGCAGAATGAATACACACACACACACACACACACACACACATATATATATATATATATATATATATATATACAGAGAGAGAGAGAGAGAGATAGATATGCATGAGGTGAGAAGAGCTTTGTTTTATATGACCAAGTGAGGGCGTTTAAATGGCCCACATAATAGACAGATAGACAATTAATAAATCTTTCAGGCAGTACAATACAGAGTTTAAAAAGATATATTCATAATAGCAGGAGAAATGACTTAACATTAACATCAACAAAAAAGTAAATAAAATAATAAGGCAGACGTAGAAAGCAAGCAAGAATGAATCAAATACTACTGAACCATTCATTCACACTTTATTATATATAATTGCTTCTAAATTTGATCTTCCCTTAAAAAAGTTCCTGAAGTGTTAGCAAGGCAAATTCACACAAACTGCAGGAGTATATTATTAATAAGTACTAAACAAGACATATGACTATTGGTATACTATTAAAAAATCTCAATAAGCATAGGATTATTATCACAATTCATACTATGTGCTATAATTTGCTTATACAAGCTTCTATATCAGTTTGTCTTATAGATCACTTTATATTGCTACAGTTGTGATATATATTACATTTTATGCTGATACTGCATGCCTACCTAAGGTTATTATTCATTCTCTCATTCTAAGTTTCTCTATGTTGTTCTTTTGTTATCATTTTTAATATTTAACAAACATTTTAGATATTTTAGAGCAAATGTTATATAGTAAATCTAAATGCAACAGTATTTAAAGTATATTATTATGAACAAAGGAAGTATTTTATATAAAAACGTAATACAATGAATATAATAAACACAGTTTAGCTGAAAGCAAATTCTGCAACTTATTATTTCATTAAAAAATCAATTTTCTGAGTAATAATACCCTCCTGCGTGAATGCTACAGGAGATTTCCCACTGGTAATGAAGATCCTTGCCTACAACATCTGGCTTCAGAATACCTCTGTCTGGTTCAGTATTACCCAGTAATGTGGGCCCCAATGAGTATCATTACTTATTTGATTTTCTCATGACATCCTATGAGCTAATTACCAACAAATGTTCTGTTCTTGTTGCCATCAAAATCTTCCTAGATACTTTTCTTTCTCATTCTGTGTTCACTTTAGTTTGGGGAGGATCATGTTTTTTATTTGTTGCCATTGTGCAAAGGTGAAAAAAACAGATACGACATCCTAAAATGTAAGGCATTTTGAACAGGAACAGGCAGCATGATCCCACTTCTTTAATTTCCCAGTGCATTAATCCTTCTTTTTCTGAGAAGGCTAAATTAAATCTGAATATTTAGAAAAATATAAATAAAAGGAAATCTTAGCGGGAAATATATGGAATACTTAATTTAAAAAAGCTGACGTAGATAAAAAAAAAACAACTTGGGAAGAACCCTTCTGGGGCAGGGGCAGTTGTCAGTAATCCCAAAGCCAAAACTGTTTTATGAGGTAAGACATGTTTTCCATTAGATAGGCATGTAGTTAATTTCCCAGTTATGCAGCTAAGGTTTGTTGATGCAAGTCCTTTCCTATTATCTGTGTCTCATTGCTTTACATGGGTATTATATCAGAAGTGGCAGGTCAGGGATGTCCTTCCATTGGTGTACTATTGATTTCTGGAATACTTTCAGAAGATGATAACATTTTTTGCAATGGTAAGATTCTGTTAGCAGTTGCATTGCCTCTAGCTATTGGCTATAAATTTATTTTTGGTTGGAAAAGTTCAAGTTGCGGTGTTGAGTCCTACTGCTTCTGGTTAACCTCATCATAACACTTTACTCTTGTTTCAGTAGGGGTATTTGAGAGTCAGGCATAGGATGCCTTAACACCCAAATGATGGATTTGTTGCCCTATCAGTGTCAGGAGCAGATGGCTGATATATCAGTCTCCAATTTTTTATTAACTGGGGTACTGACATCAAAGGCCCATCCCTCCAGCCTTCCACAGATGCACACTTGGATGCCTAGACTTACATTGCTTTAGGAGCTATTTGCATATTTATACACAGATTTGTTACCTTACTCCTAACAAACTACTGAGGAGCTTAGGAGTGCTGGCTGCTAACTTTCTTCAAAGCAGCAATAGTACATAGTGTATCCCCATATGTGTTTTTATAATCCTTTCCTAAACCATACTTGAAACAAATATTTATAACTTTTTGAAATGTAAGAGCCACTCAGCTTAAGCAAAAAAATTATTCAGCATGCACATATCTTTCCAAAGGATGCTCATTGAAAGTTTAACTTTTGTAAGTGTAGTCCCTTTGGCAGTGAGAATGTGAGAGGGAATGGGTGAATATATATACTAATTTTGAGACTGCATCAATGTTGGATAGTCATGTTATAGTAACACAAGGTTAAACTCCGTCTAAGCCGTGTTACTTTCCTGGAATATTCTGAAGACAGTTTAAATTACATATACCAGTGCCCCATTGCAAAAAAAGAAATTAGATTTGATGTCTTATAAAATTTTACACCATTTAGACTTCTAGAGCAGGTCTGAATAAATTACCTAGAAGGACACATTTTAAGTGTTGTAGGAATGAACAAATAATGAAAATGAACAGAGACTGGAGAACTAAACTAAATGAAAAGTGATAGTCACAGAAAATGCAAATGGCATGATGATATTGATAAATGCATAAAAAGTACTCTTAAAATGATTTTCAGTGTATGTGATTTACATTAAGTAGTTCAACTCCTGAGACTTTGGGGCTACTCCATGCTTCAGAAACATTAAGACAACATTTCTGATTATCTGGTATTGCTTTATTGTTGTCAAAGGTCAACCTGTGTTTGCATTAAATTATTTCACTTGATCTCAACAGAAGTACAAAACATTTAGGTAATGATGGATAAAGAAATCTATGTTTTATAAATAATAAAACCTGCTCCTTTTCATGGGAAATATGTAGATGTCAGTTGATGAAAGCTACACTTATTAACTATTCTGATAAATATCCCTTTATATTGTATTAGTACTCAGCATAGAAGAATTAGGAGATCCAGAGCTCTCATTATCTAGAAGGCATCTTGTGACTAGATCTAATTCTGTAGTTTTGAGAAAGACATTGGATGGTGTGACATTTATAAAACACATTATACTGCCAGCCATCATAGCTATTAGGTGTAAATTCAGTGCTATAGCGGATTACAAGGTACAGTCTTCTTGCAGAATGCATCAGCTTGCAGACGAGTAATAAGGTGTTTTAGTTTCTGAGCTCTGCTAACAGATTTATATTTTCTGTCACTAGAAATTTCACTGACAACTTCAGCTAAAAAAGGCACCTTTTTAAAATCAGAAAAGGATCAGAAAACAGTGAACTGGTGACCTTGGGGCCATTTTTACCTGAATAATGTGTGAAACAAATTAAAGCTGTATGCCATTTTATGTTCAGACTTTTTTCTTTAAGACAAAACAATAATAAGAAATGCTCAACATGTTCTATGTTTACATTCACCACAGCAGAATGCCGCCAGTGCAATTTAGTTGCATTTCAAATGATTCCATCATTTTGGTGACAAATCGTTCTCTTGGAAAACGGTAAAACCTGATAGATGAAAATAATTTTCTATTCACAAATTGTTGTTGTGGATTTATCCCAAGGTCACTGTTTATTATGTTATACTCCTACATGTACAATACAGAGATACATACATAAGCAAGCATGCATTTCTACTACACACATATGGGCATGCACACTAGCAGTCATGGGAATAAATAACTAAAGGGTTAATAACCATAGCCAATGTAAGAAACAATGTAAAAAGAATGGGAACACAGCACTGGTATGAGTGATAACTGAATTAAGCAGATAGCATGAGTGCCAGGGGAACAAAACCATAGTTTGGGAGGTGTGGATTTGTGACTCGTAACAATGAAAACATGACAAAAGATATGAGCAAGTACTGGCTCAGAGGAACATCGGACAAGGCTGGCATCGATATTCAAAGAGATTAGTTTGTTGTATTTAGTATGTAAATACTAACTAAAAATGTAATGTATAATAAGGGAATGTGGCTGGAAAGGTGCAATGTGTAATGTAGCCATTGGTTGATGTTTCCTTTTCTAATTATATTTTATTCATTCATTCCCAACAATTAAGACTACACACTGTAAAGTCAATTAGGAATTCAACTAATTTTTGTCAGCATAAAGTCAACACTCTTCTACTTGAAATAGACTGGACACCCCTCAAACAACTACCCCTTAATGATGCTGCACTACACTTTAATAACACCTTCCTTCACATACTTAATACCCTAGGTCCCATTCATATGAAAAGAATCAAAACAAACTCAGTGCCATGGCTCTCTAAGGAATGTAAACACCTGATGAAACAAAGGGGCCTAGCCTGGTCAACCTGGAAACTAAACAAAAATTAACACAATCCTGTCAATTTTAAAACACTGTGTAACAAAGTGACAAAACTAATCAACAGAGATAAGAACTTATACTATTCCCAGCTTCAACTCCAGCATAAAATCAACCCTAATACATTTTGGCACTCCATATCTTCTGTACATAACTCTGGACCAAACAGATAACACAACCCATCACCTGATACCCCCTCCATCACAAATAGCCAACAACTTTAACAAGCATTTCATAAGATCAATATCAGACCTACTAACTAGCACCCCTAATACTGGACCCCCCCACCGTTCAACCTATTCAGACACCAACACTAGACCATCAACTACTTCTAACCCTGTCATTAATAACCCTCCTACTTAACAAAATGTCATACAAACCCCATTCTTATTTCAACCCATACTCACTGACATCATTAAGAAACTGCTACAAAAACTAAAACCCTGCTCCACCTTATCTGATAATCTTCTACCACACTACCTCAAACTGTCTGCCAAATCAGTCATCTACCCAATCAGTATCCTTATAAACAGGTCTTTGTCTGAATCAGAAGTACCTATCATATGGAAACAATCTCATGTCACCCCCATCCACAAAGGAAGCAGCTCTTTTGAACCATCCAATTTCCACCCTATATCCATCTTGTCATCCATATCCAAACTTCTCGAGAGAGAGGTATCCATCAGCAGATAATGCAATATCTATTGCAAAACAATCTTCTAACCAAAACCCAACATGGCTTCTGACCCACCCACAGCACAGCTTCAGCCCTATTATCCTTTACAGATACCGTGAACAAGGCCAGAGATGCAGGATGCTATGCAGCCTCATTTTTTCATGATCTGTCCAAGGCCTTTGACACAGTGGCTCACCCTCTTATGTTTGAATACACTGTCTCACCCCTTATTTTTGAACACACTGTCTAACTTAGGCTTCTCACATAACAGAGTAAAATGCTTTGAGAGCTACCTCAAGGATCGTAAACAAGCAGTAAAATGGTCCAATGAACTCTCAAACTTTCTTCACAACCCTACTGGAGTCCCTCAATGCTGCATCCTAGGATCCCCACTCTTCAACATTTTCACAAACAACCTTCACACTGCTTCTCACCCTGGAACCCTCATTCAGTACGTTGATGATTCCACCATAATCTGCACTGCTCAATCACTACCAGAACTACTCTCAAAAACTCAACAGTCCCTTACTGCAGTCGAATCCTGGCTAAGAAGTACCCAACTCTTTCTTAATCCAAAGAAGACAAAACTAGTACTCTTTCACCCCAAAACACCTCGCCTGTCACTGTAGACCCAGTCAAACCACCCCAGTAAACAAATGTCAAATAAATAAATAAATAAATAAATACGTAATGGTTTACCTTACACACTCACATGTATACAATACATCTTTGGCGATTATTTAAAGAAGGTAAAGCAGTTGCTTTTTGAAAATATATTTTAAAAGGATGTTTGAATAAGTCCTTTTATGTATTTTTTTTTGCTTACCAATAAACAAAAACAAACTTTCCAATCTCAATGGGCCTAAAACAAACCTTATATTGAAATACAACATATTAGCTGTGTTTGTTTTTCATAGAAAAAAATTAACAGACTTAATCAGAGCAATTCCATTATCCAGTGGATGCTAGCAATTTGATCTCTGTGGCAGTTCTTGGTCCATATACTTGATGGAGACCAGCTTGCAGGACCTTAAGCATTACCTTGGTGACATATGAAGAAAGTGTGTGTTCAATAATTTGAGCACTCCATAGCATTGCCCCTTCTTTGGCGATTGGAATATACGTTGACCTTTTATGACCTATTGGCCACTGTCATGTTTTCCAGATTTGCTGGCTTATCACATGCCACATTGTTAACCACATGATTTTGCAGGGATTTAAACAATTCAGCCAGAATTTTATCACTTCCTGCAGTCTTTTTATTAGCACACTTTTCTCGGGTCATTGAGCTTCACTCTCTAGGATGTCTGGCTGCATATTAGACAACATACCATTGTATGTATCAATGATATCCGGGTACGTATCATTGATATTAATCTATTTATTTCATAGTTCTTCGGTATATTCCTGCTACCTCATCTTAATATCTTCTGCTCCTGTTTAGTCCCTCCTGTTTCTCTCATTTTTTTTTACATTTTTAACCTGGAAGTTTCCCTTTATATTACAAATGGTCTTGAACGGATATATTTTCTTTCCCAGTCTATTACCTTTTTCCAGTGCTTTACCCTATCTATGTCAACATGCCTCCCTATTTTTCTGCTGTTCTCTGAAACTCTGCATTCAGTTTGCCATATTTTCCTATCTCCATTACCTTTTGCTCTCCCTTTCCTCATCTGCCTTAATACATACCATACCTAAACATTTTGTCATTTTAGGGCATGTCCCTAACTGTCATTTTATTTTCTTTACTTTACCTAACAGAATGCTCACCTATTTCATTTATTGAAGGCAAAACACAGCCAGATTCTCAAACCCAGGAAAAGTTGCAAATGTAGAGGCTGCAGTTTCTCTACAAAGCTCAACAAACAGACAGACTGAATGACCATATAGTCTCTTAACTTACACTGCTCTGAGCTACAAAAGAATGGCATTAAATATACTAATCCCAAGGACATTGCCAATATCCTGGCAGATCGATTCAGTGCCAACTTCACCACCCTCTTACCCCCTAAAGGGCCCATCTCAGTACAGAAAGATTGCCAAATTCTAGTAATCACGGCCACACAGGTAAAAAATACAATCTCTAAAGCTAAGAATACAGTATCCATGGGACCAGATGACATCCCGGGTTGTGTACTACATGAACTACAAATGAACTGGCACCTCACTTAAGTGTCATGTTTAATCATAGCCTCACATCAAGCTTCATGCTCACTGAGTGGCGCACAGCTACAGTTATCCCACTCCACAAGAGGGGATCCACCTTGGATCCTGGGAACTACCGTTCCATCAGTCTGACAAGCCTGATCTCCAAGGCCATGGAACTTATTATCATGGAACTTATAAACAAAGACATTGGCAACCTTCAAACACTGGAACCCACCCAGTTTGGGTTCGTGAAGTGCCAATCGTGTCTTCTAAACCTGATTGACTTCTTTGAATCAGTCTCCAGAGCCATGGACGAGGGTAATGCAGTCCACACAGCCTATCTGGACCTCGCCAAGGCCTTCGACACCATCCTCCACTCTGGATTCATAAATAAACTTACTAAGCTGGGCATAAATCCCTACATCACTCGATGGGTTGCCAGCTGGCATACTGACAGAACCCACACTGTAAAAGTAACTGACTCCAAATCCAGCTCCAGACAAGTGACAAGTGACAAGTGGAGTACCTCAGGGTTCAGTCCTGGGACCGCTGTTGTTTGGCATTTACTTCTCTGACATACAGGCCAACACTGAGCGACTCCAGCTAACAAAGTTCACAGATGACTGCAAACTGGGAGCCATTACTGAAATCCCAAATGATGTGGATATTCTACAAAAGGGCCTTACAGAAACATATGCTTGATACCAGAGCCATGGGCTCAAGCTTAATGCCAAGAAGTGTATAGTTACCCCTTTGGGAAAAAAACATGTACCCATGAATTACCACATAGGTGGCAGTACACTAAACACCGAAAGTGTGATAAGTGACTTAGGAACACAGGTGGACAGTGGTCTCACCTTCGATAGCCACATCGCCACAACAGTCAGGAAATCCTTCTATGTGTCACACCTCATTACTAAGGGCTTTTCATCCAGAAAAAGGAGGACATTGTCCCACTGTACTCATCCCTCATTAGACCCATCATAGAGTACAACGCCCCATTTGGTATGTACCTCACAAGACATCTGCAACAACTGGAAAGGCCACAGAAACACCTCACTAAAAGAATCACAGGCCTAAAGCAGATGCCCTATGCTGACCAACTAAAAAAATTCCAGCTATACTCTGTCACATATTGTCTACTCAGAGGCGATCTCTCTCTAACATACAAGGCCATGTCAAACCCAGAGCTGTTGGACGTGCTACACTTAAATAAATCCCAATCTATCAGAGCAACATGCTCCAGGGACCTAAACCTTGTCATCACAATGAATAAAACATGCTGAAGGGATAGGTTTGTGGCCCAGAGACTCCCCATACTCTGGAATAGACTGCGCATACATGTCAAGCAGAGCACCTCCTTGGCCCTCTTCAAAAGGAACCTTGATGACTGGATGGGAGGTATGAAATTTACCCTGCGGGTCACGTCAGTCACCCGGCTAGACAGGGGTCCAGGGAAGTAAACATTGTGGGAAGAAATAGCCAGGGAATTGTTATGGCTAGGCTTGTATAGGCCCTAGGGCCAATAGCCTAGTACCAACCTATGAACCTATGAACCTGTAAGAGTTTTGCACCCTCAAAGCAGATACATTGCATAAGAACTATCTGAACAATGGATCTTTTAGTCTCTGCAGTCATAACCACCTGACTAGCCCAGAGTATCTTACCGATGGTGTCTCACAACATTTTAGTTTGGCACCACATCTGCTTTCTTTCTGTAGTAACAGCCTCCCTCAGAATGTACCCTTCTCAACATAACATTATACACTGATGATATAGTTTTTACTGTAGTTGACAAATAACATCGGCTGCTAACCTCTTCACTATAAAATGACATCTCCCTCATCTGGAATGAGCTTGATGATAAACCTACAATTAACAAAAAAAAAATAAATGTACTGTTTTGATATTTATGACATTCATCAGTATGGTACCCCACTTTCATTCACATTAGAATAAAATATCTGGGTATCCTTTTAGACTACACCCTTTTCTTCTACAAACATATCCAAACGATCACCTCTAATGCTTTTCTTCAGCTCAGAGCAACCTACAACATTTCTGTCTTTCTTACTGTTGAAACACATCAGGCTATAGCCATTGGAATGCTTTCCCAAGGCTTAAATATTCATTACCTATTACTACATCTCTGTTAGTTTATAAGAATTCTTCATTTCCATCCACAAGAAAACAAGATGTTCAGATATATATATATATATATATATATATATATATATATATATATATATATATATATATATATATGGTTCCCTATCAGAAGTCTGAAACACTATAAGCTTGAAAATCAAAATCCTGAAACCAAAATCCTGAAAACTCAAAATCCTGAAAACTCAAAATCCTGAAAACCCAAAATCCTGAAACTCAAAATCCTGAAAACACAAATAATGCTAATATGCCAATACAAAGACACTAATATCTACCAACTGACCTTGACCCTAACCCTAACCCTAAGGTCCGTCACTATCGCACACTCACCTGACCTGCGCCCTAACCCTAACTCACTTAAACCGCCCCTAACCCTAATTTCTGTCACTATTGCATACATGCCTAACCTGCGCCCTAACCCTAACTCACTTAAACCGCCACTAACCCTAACATAAAACCAACCGCACACTTACCTGAACCCAACGCATGACCTAACACCACAGGGCTAACAATAGCAAAGCCACAATGACGTCAGTATGTCTATTTTGTGTTTTCAGGATTTTGAGTTTCAGGATTTTGGGTTTTCAGGATTTTGAGTTTTCAGGATTTTGAGTTTTCAGGATTTTGAGTTTTCAGGCTTTTGGTTTCAGGATTTTGATTTTCAAGCTTATAGTGTTTCAGGCTTCTGATAGGGAACCATATATATATATATATATATACATATATATATATATATATATATATATATATATATATATATATATATATATATACCAAATTTAAATGAATACCACTGCATATCCATACATAAGGCCAAATGGCTCTTAGACTTTGTCAGAGCTAGCTATTTTCTTAATACACTTACCTTCGATGGCTCTTAGACTTTGTCAGAGTTAGCTGTTTTCTTAGCACAATTACCTACAATCTACTCAGTGGAATTCCATACCTCTCAACCATGTAGCACAAGAAATTTGAAGAAAGCTTGACATAATGGGGGACAAAGGCCCAGAAATAGAGACAGATTTTAAATATTGCTCTTATCAATTTAGAAAGTTGATAAAGAAACCGCAAAACTCCAGGAAACACCCGCCGAAACTTTATTTTAAAACATTAACAGATTTAACAGATTGAGCGCTTTCTTCCCTTAACAGGGATTTCATCAGAATCTGATTGTTTTTTTTATTTTTTTTTCTGCAGAGCTACTTTAGCTTCTTAAAATGCTAATTTTTTGTGTGTCCCACACTGTGCATCCTACTTCCCACCTCAAGCACTTCATTGCCTTCACCTCGCTGTTCCTCATCTATTCTGCCTTCATTGCCTAAGTTTCCTTATCACACCATTGTTTTGTACACCTTACTTTTCAGCTTCTTTGGCATTCCTCTTTCATACACTACCCTTGGCACTCTGTAAGGTGGCTGGAGCCCCTCTGAATTGTAGCTTTGACCTCCTCATTCAGACTTCCCCTTTCCTCAACCTCCCCTCCCAGATAATTAAAGCTGTTACCCTTTTGCATTATTTTGTCTTCTATCTAAAATTTTCAGATTCTTTTTTTCCTCCATTTGCTGCCGAGAACTCTACCTTGTATGTACTCAGCTTCATCCCATGTGCTCTTAGTTTTGCATTCCATTCCCCAAACATTTGCTTAAGTTTCTTTTCATTGTCTGCCTGTAATGCCACATCATAGTTGTACAGAATACTTGTTGACCTGTCCCCACCAAACGGTTTGCTAATGTGGCCCACCACCAGTTAGAAGAGCAGTGGGCTCAGAGCTTGACCTTGATTTATACTGACTTCCACTGAAAGCCATTCATGGAGTCTGCACACTGTCTGTACTGGTGTCACTGGATCCTCGTACTAAGCCTGCACTTCCACTAATGCTCCCAATGTTTCTGGGATGTTGCGGAATGCCCCTTTAGAATCTTTTCTCATATCCAGTTTTTCTTCACTCTGTATATTAATTTATCAGTCATCTTCCTTATCACTTTTATGCACTGTGACGGGAGTTTGATACCTCTGTATTGCCAACAGTTGTGAATGTTGTCCCCTTTGTTCTCTGTTCTTGTACACTGGCACTAGAATGTTTATTCTCTAATCATCTGAAATATGTCTCTCTTTCTATACTGCTGTGAGTACATTCAGGAGTCATTTCTTGACTAACTCAACCAATATCTTTTTTTTTTTTTTTTTGGTGCCGTCAGACCTCATTATTACTGGTCCAGCTCCTTATTGCTTCATGTCCACACTGGGTCTACCAGCCATCCAGTTACCCCCCTCCTGTACTTACTCCAGTGTTACTGGGAGATGGTCATGGATCTTAAAGGCATCCTTCGGCTCAGCTGTCTGTGTATCCATCTAGTTTTTTTAATGTTATATACCCTATCCACGTTTTCTTTCCCAACTCCCAAGCTTCTTGGCCACATTTGAGGAAAACTCTACATTTTGGGCCATGCTTCCCTTTAGGGAGCATCACCCATATCTGCACTCCATCCCTCCCAGGATGGGCACCACCATCCCTCCATGCCATCAGAGTCAGTCGCCCATCTGTTAACTGAACTTGGGTCAGATGGGCCGTAGTTAGGGATTTAACCTCTATGCCACCAGAACAGCTTTATCATATCTCCCATGACTTCATCTAATGCTTTCTCTGACTCCATTTTTCTTTGTTTTTCTCTTCCACTTTTCTTGTAAGCTGGGTATAAGGCAATACAGCTTCTGTGAGGATTTCTTTATTCAGAAACTGCTGGAAGAACTTCATACATCTGACTCTGATGTCCTATGGGCTGGTGAGGAGATTGTTTGTGGCATACCTTATGAATGGAGTCTAATGACTGTCCTTTTTGTCTTTCTATCTTTGCCTTGCAACCTGACTAAGTTTCCTTGTTCCTTCTGCTTTGCCACATTCCAGAAGCTGGTAGAGTGTCTTAACACCTTGTACTTAGCCATTTCAGCTGCTTTCTTTACCTGTGTATTAACACCCCACTATTCCTTCTTAGCCTGGTCTGTCTTTTCCATTTCCCACTTCACACTAATTAATAATTACAATAATTATTAGGATGAGTAGTATAGTAACAGCAATAATAGGTCTAAACAAAATAAGTAATAGTAGTAGTAGTAATAATATTAATATTATTAGTAATACTTTCATTAATATTACTAGCTTTACTTTCAGTATTTTCCAACTCACTCTTTGAGCTATTTCAAAATTCTTGCATAAGCTAGGTGTGTGATTCTGTAATACTCTGAACATTTTTGTCTAGGTATAAGATAGCATTGTTTTCATACCGTCAGTAACTCCTATGTTTTGCAGAGTGTCTCTTATAGACATCAGTTCTCAGTAAACACCCTTCGATGTGATCCTGCCCACATAGGTTCATAGGTTCATAGGTTCATACTAGGCTATCTGCCCTGGGGCAATTATAAGCCTAGCCCGATTCTGTATGGCTTACGCCACCCCTTGATTTGAGTATACTGTGCCCTTTTTAAGGTTTAGTTTACTGTGCCTCTGTCTAATAGTGACACGGAGTAATCCCTGGGACAAACCTACGATCCCCCATCCACCTATCGAGATTCTTCTTGAAGAGATTCAGTGAGGTGCTCTGCCTCACATGAACTGGAATTCTATTCCAGAGCGAAGGAGCCTCTGGGTTATGAACCTGTCCCTCCAGAAAGTTCTATTTATTTCTGTGCTGAGGTTCAAGTCCCTCGAGTGTGTGGCTCTAAGGGATTTAGATTTACTGAGGTGGAGCATGTCCATTAATTCTGGATTTGACATAGCTTTGTATGTCAGGCATAGATCGCCTCAAAGTAGGCGGTATGCAACTGAGTAGAGCTGGAGTTTTTTTAACCGAGCAGCATATGGCATCTGTTTGAGACCCTTGATCCTCTTGGTGAGATACTTTTGGGGTCTTTCTAATTGCTGCAGGTGTCGGGTAAGGTACATCCCAAAAGGGGCATTGTATTCTATGATGGGCCTGATAAGGGATGAATAAAGGGACATGATTACCTCTCTTGATCTAGATGTGAAACCCTTTGTGATGAGGTGGGCTATGTAGAAGGTCTTTCTAACCACTTTGGCAATGTGATTTTCAAAACAGAGATTGCTATCAACTTGGGTCCCCAGGTCCCTAATAACTTTCTCTGTACTTAATGGGTTTCCGCCTATGTGGTTATTTGTGGGCACATTGTTTTTGCCAAAGGGTATGACTATACATTTTTTGGCATTTAGCTTTAAACCATGACGCTGGCACCAGTTATCTGTCTCTGTGAGACCTTTTTGAAGGATGTTTGTGTCAGCTGGAGAGTTGATTATGGTGCCCAGTTTGCAGTCGTCTGCGAACTTGGTGAGCCATAGTCCTCCCACGTTTGCCTGTACCTCAGAAAAGTATATACCGAACAAGAGTGGTCCCAGGACAGAACCCTGTGGGATGCCACTTGTGACCGGTTTCGAGTCGGACATGGCTCCAGCAACTCTCACTCTGTGGGTTCTGTCTTTGAGCCAGTTTGCGACCCATCTTGTGACATAGGGGTTTATATTTAATCTGGATAGCTTATCTATGATGCCCAAGTGGGGTATTGTGTCAAATGCCTTTGCAAGGTCCAGATAGGCTGTGTGGACTACCTTCCCTTCATCTATGGCTTTGGTGACTGTTTCGAAGAAGTCAACCAGGTTCAAAAGGCAGGATCTGCCCTTGACAAAGCCGAACTGGGTAGGATCTAGTGTCTGTAGGTCCCCAATGTCTTTGTTTATGAGCTCCATGATGATCCTCTCCATAGCCTTGCAGACTAAGCTAGTCAGGCTTATGGGGTGATAGTTTCCAGGGTCCGTAGAGGCTCCACCTTTGTGGAGTGGGACCACTGTTGCTGTACGCCATTCTGTGGGCACATATCCTGTAGTGAGGCTGAGATTGTATAGCTGTTTTATTTGAGGGATTAGTTCCTCTTGGAGTTCATGTAGGATGCAACCTGGGACGCCATCTGGTCCCATGGAAGCAGTGTTTTTCCTTTGGAGAGGGCAGCCTTCACCTGAGCATCAGAGATGTTTTATATTGGCTATATCCTCTTAAAACTGCCTAAGTTTACCTGCAGTAAAGTCTAACACCACTTTTAGTGCATATTTTTCTTTCTTTGGTTCCTTTATTTCCTGTCAGACTTCACAAAGTGCTCCTTAGAGGTCAGTCTTTTTCAGCAGCAATGTCATGTGCAACATGGCAAGAGCCACATTAGGTTTCTGGTTCAGACTGGATACTATCTCCATTTTGTAGCTCACAGCTCTAGTACCAAAGTACTCCAAAATATTTTCCTAACACACGAGCGCCCGCGTGCACACACACACACACACACACACACACACACACACACACACACACACACACACACACACACACACACATTTTTCTTTTGTTTTGTTTTTTTCTTTTTTTTAATGTCATGCAAGACAGAGCTTTGCAATTAAGTTATTATTTTGGTCACAGATTCAAGACTGGCACCCGTCTCAACTCTTTACATGATCAGGCTAAGCCTGTATACTTAATATAGTCAATTTGATTTGGTCCTCCTTTGAAGCTCATTGAAATGCTACACCAAGGCTTTTCTTTTTTTGAGGTTTCCAAACTCTGGATCTAATTGTTATTGTTCTTTAGGACTGCATCTTCTCATTACCAGGTTGAAACTCAACTATCTAATTATATTCTAAGCTTACACAAACACTAATATTACCAATGATTCATGATTGTTGAGTATGTCTTTTATCCTACTGAACATAGATCTAGGCTTTGATCATACTGTTATGGATATATAAATAGGCTGGGCCTGCACTTACCAATTGTATATTTCCCTTATTAGCTGATTTCATGTTGTATGTGTTCTGTTGCATTTACTGAAACAATGCTTCCTTTTCTTCTACATTAAGTGGTCATAGCTGAAAGTACACATTGGTTCCAGTCTGCTTAGATTAAGATAACATAAAAATGCATATACGAAAGCATTAAGAGAAAACAAGATACTGAAAAGTAAACCTGGCTAAATGGGGTCTACCTGACTGCCCCCACAATTTCCTAACTGTATTGGAAGCACTCTTATGTAGATCAACAGTGGCTTACCTGCAGTCACCTGTGAAAATTAAGATCTGTTTTCATTTACACTGACATAAGTTGCATCTTTTTAATGGTCTGGTGTAAGATACTTAAAACATACAGTAAGTTTAGGAAAAGTGTATCAGAGACACAGATAACAAATTTAGTTTCCTTATTCTACCTTCATTGATCCGTTCTCTGCTTATGTGCTTAATCCACTGCAGGTCATGGATGAGATAGAATCCGTCCTAGTCCTCAGTGGGTGCACGGCATGAAAGTTCACATACATGCGCTCACATTCGCACACGCACGCACGCACTCACACACACACACACACACACACACACACACACACACACACACACACACACACACACACACACACACACACACACAACACACACTGACACATAGCAGGAATAACTGCAGTTTAGAGGCTCAGAAGTTCATTTACAGAGTAATTCTGAGTGTGAGACAAAAACAGTGCACCCAGAAATAACCTACATAATAAAAGGGAAGATTTACAGACTAGGAACCTACCTGGTGAACCAAGGGATGTGAGGCAGCACTCCCACCTGCTGTGCCACCATGCTGCCCTCCTACTCCTGTAGCATAAGATAGTTCATGGATCATATAAACCAAATCAGAATTATGAAGTTTCTTAACAAAACCTATTTTAAGAGCATCCATATGGTCTACCAGTGCATTTCATGATGTGATATTTAGAATACATTGGATCATTCTTCCACAATATCTCATCAGTTATATTCTGCTGCTCACACAGTTTGGATTTGGATCATTGCTAACACTGGTAAAGTCCTACACAGAAATGCAGAGGCCTAAAGATAAGTAGCAGTGTGGCCATCACATTATCAACCAAGAACCATGTCATCATTTTCCACATTATGTCATGGCAGAACACAATGTTGATAACTGTTACAAGTGCCAGAATTTTAACTTAGCACTGAAGACAGAAAAACCAACTTTACAAAGATGGAAGTGGACAAACACTTTCCACATTGAGACCAGTGGCTGAAGTAACATATCTGACCATTGTCACAAGTAGAAGTCTCACAAAGCCAGATTCAAACCTGAAGATCCCAGAGCAAGTTCAGTTTCCAGACACCCCATCGCAAGCTCTTTCTGGTAATAGTGCTTCCTGTGGCTATTGGGGGCTCAAGCCTGAAGTTGTCAGTGTCCTTAAGGTTGCTGAGAACTGGTGACATATGCCCTTGGCTCTGTCACTGAGACAAGTGCATCCTGAGGCACTTGTGTCAGCAAATTCTTAAATGATCTCATGGAGCCCCTGCATGACCAGAGCAGTTCCAAGGATTGATCCCATGAGTTATCTAGTCCTGAATAAGGTTACTTAGGAAAGGAGTCTTCCTTCTGATGGCATGTCCCTGTGGTAGCAGGTGCTAACAAATCTCACTGACAGTGAGCCCATCAGGCTGTTCTGAAGTATGCATCCTGCCTCAGGACATGGAAATCAAGCAGTTTTTGCTATCTTGTGAAGCGTCATTCTTTTGGTAATGTTAGAGGTTTTTTCTAAATCATACTATCCATCTGGTGTTTTTTACAGCAGCAGCAGCAACCAGGGGAGAGAGAAGGTTCTTCCATCTCTAAGCATACCACATTAGCTTACTTATTATCCAAGGAGGGCACATGAGCTTAGAAAGATGGGACAGCTTTTCATCTCCATTGCTTCAAAAAAAAGGGCTTGTAGCTCCAATCAGTTTCCAAGTGTATTGTCAACTGTATTGTCCATTGGACAAATGCTGTGGTCTACGCACACTCAAGAACACAGGGATGGCTGTCTCAAGTACCAGATTCAGTAAGGGATCATTTGTAGATATTTCTGCTGTAGTCATTTGAGTCTCATTACACACCTTCACTCAACATTTTTGTTTTGACTTTGAGTTGCAGTTTTGGGCTACCTTTGGGAACTTTGTTCACCAGGACTCAGCCATTGCTTATAGTGTACCTTACCATAATCCACGTGGTCAAGTCCTTGCACACTGTAGTGTACTTACTGAAGCAAAACAGATATGAACTCCATGGTAATGCCATCACCAGGCAGCAACTGCAATCCAAACCTTCAATTAGTGGGCAACCCGAGAAATCACCTGACACAGAAAGAACAAAGAATATCCAAATATGATTGTTTGCATATGAATAATAAGTCCCATGCCCACACATCCTGCAACTTATTTAACTCCAACATTATACAAATAAATGAAAACAATCATTATATGTAATACCAGTTTCTTCCTCCATAAGCTTATATGATTTCCAAGTCAGCAAGCAAATGATGAAATAGTATGCATCTATGATCAGGACTTCTGGTCACTAACAGTACTATGTAAATGGAGCTTTTGATGTTTGCAGTCCAACCAGTTGCCTTCATCAACTGGGTCATTCATCATCATCTTTCGGCTTTTCCTGTTAGGGGTCACCACAGTGGATCATCTCTTTCCATTTCTTCCTATCCTCTGCATCTTGCTCTGTCACACCAACCGCCTGCATGTCCTCTCTCACCATGTCCATAAACCTTATCTTAGGCTTTCCTCTTTTCCTCTTACCTGGCTGCTTCATCCTTAGCATCTTTTTTCCAATATACCCATCATCCCTCCTCAGCACATGTCCAAACCAATGCAATCTCGTCTCTCTTGCTTTGTCACCAAACTGTCCAACATGAGCTGACCCTCTAATATACTGATTCCTAATCCTATCCATCCTAGTCACACTGAGTGCAAATCTTAACATCTTTAACTCTGCCACATCCAGCTCTGACTCCTGCCGTTTTGTCAATGCCATTGTCTCCAACCCATATAACATAGCTGGTCTCATTACCCTCTTGTAGACTTTCCCTTTTACTCTTACTGGTACCCGTCTGTCACAAATCACTCCTGACACTCTTCTCCACCCATTCCATCCTGCCTGTACTCTCTTCTTCACCTCTCTTCCACATTCACCACTACTCTGAACTGTTGATCCCAAATACTTAAACTCGTCCACCTCTACCAACTCTACTCCCTACATCCTCACCATTCCTCTACCCTCCCTCTCATTTACACATATATATTCTGTCTTAGCCCTGCTGACCTTCATTCCTCTGCTCTCTAGAGCATATCTCCACCTCTCCAGAGTCTCCTCAACCTGATTCCTACTCTCACCACAGATCACAATGTCATCTGCAAACATCACAGTCCACGGGGCCTCCTGTCTGATCTCATCTGTCAACCTGTCCATCACCACTGCAAATAAGAAAGGACTCAGAGCTGATCCTTGATGTAATCCCACCTCCACCTTAAATGGATCTGTCACTCCCACTGCAGTCCTCACCACTGTCACACTACCCTCATACATATCCTGCACCACTCTTACATACTTCTCTGCCACTCCCGACTTCCTCATACAATACCACAACTCTTCTCTAGGCACCCTGTCATATGCTTTCTCCAAGTCTACAAAGACACAATGCAACTCCTTCTGACCTTCTCTGTATTTCTCCAGTAACACTCTCAGAGCAAACATTGCATCTGTAGTGCTCTTTCCTGGCATGAAACCATACTGCTGATCACTAATCATCACCTCCCTTCTTAACCTAGCTTCTACTACTCTTTCCCATAACTTCAAGCTGTGACTGATCAATTTTATCCCTCTGTAGTTACTGCAGCTCTGCACATCACCCTTACTCTTAAAGATAGGTACCAAAACACGTTTTCTCCACTCCTCAGGCATCCTCTGACTTTCCAAAATTTCATTAAACAATCTAGTTAAAAATTCCATTGCCATTTCTCCTAAGCACCTCCATGCTTCCATTGGTATGTCATCTGGGCCAACAGCCTTTCCATTCTTCATCCTCTTCATAACTGTCCTTACTTCCTCCTTGCTAATCTGTTTCACTTCCTGATTTACTATCCCCACATCATCCAACCTTCTCTCTCTCTCATTCTCTTCATTCATCAGCCTCTCAAAATACTCTTTCCATCTACTCAACACACTCTCCTCTCTTGTGAGTACCTTTCCCTCACTATCCTTCATCACCCTTACTTGCTGCATATCTTTGCCAGCTCTGTCCCTCTGTCTAGCCAATCGGTACAGGTCCTTTTCTCCCTCTTTAGTGTCCAATCTCTCATACAACTCTCCATACGCCTTATCCTTAGCTTAGGCCACCTCTCTCTCTGCCAAGCGTCTCATCTCCTTATACTCATTGGTGAGGTATAATGTTTCCCAGGTATCTAAGCTCTGGGCTTGGGTAATTCATTCCACCATGGTGGTAATGGTTGGTGTTCAATCCAAACAGAAGTCATCTAAGAGATCCTTAAAGTTAGATATAACAAATACAGTCTTTCAGTAGCTGTTTATTTCATGGAGGTCTACCCATCATGGGTTACAAATACCCATCCATCACTTACCTGAAGATGAATATTCTTCACATCAGCTGCTGCAGCTGCTGGAACTCCCTGTATACTGGCCAAAACATATACGACTTGTTTTCCAGTGTGGTATGAAATCTGCATTCTTTCTTGACTTACAAGTAAATGGGTACCAGTGGTTAAGGTGGTGAAACTGCAGGCTCTGAGTATGTGATCTTGTGTAGCCAACACATTAGATCATACTATACATATGCCAAGCACATGGACATTCAAAAGCATGTGACTATGATAAGAAATGAATAATTAGCCATAGCAATTAAGTGCTGATGTAATACCCAAACAGGGCCCACCAAAGATGCACATATATTAGATCAATATAATAATTTGTTGGTTGTGTCTTTGGGAAATAGAAGAAACAAATACTTTCTAGACAATCCACTGGTAACTATCACCTTTTAAAACATAAATCCCTTTGCTGTGAGATTGTGGAAAGGAAATGTCTCCAATTGTTAGTGATTTCACAGCTGCAAACTATGTTTAATAATTAAGAAAATTACCCTCAACTGTCCAGAGCACTTGATCATCAAATAATTGATATTTGGGGGTTCCACTCATGCAGTATCAGTGACAAACTATTAGAACTAGTAACAAAACACAGTTCACCTGCTGAGAAGTCCAACCTTTTATGTAAAATACAATTCATATGAGCGCTTTCGTCTGCATAAAACAAACTTCATCAGATAAAGTCCCACTATAACTGACATAATTTATAAAAAATGTTTAACCAATGAAATCTTCACATTAATAAAACAATTAATCAATAAAATTCTAAAGATACTGAACATTCAAAATTTAAAGAAACAAGAACATGTTGGTGGTTGTTTGTATGTATACACACACTTCTAACAGATTAAAAAATAATGCATAATGAAAAATTTTTGTTAAAAATATAAATAAACAAAGGAATAGTCTACAACATTATTTCATAGGTAAGTTGATGTAAAATGTATGGTTACATCTGATGTGTTGAAAATATATTTATGCCATTTTCAAAGTATATTTGCCTTTCCTGTTAAGATGGCTTTGATGTTTATATACTCATTTAAACCTGGAGAAATATTGATTTTAATCTTAACTGCCATCTAACTTCCTTCTGCAGTAAAATATTTTTGTTATCTCCTCCTCTGATTTCCAAATTGACCGTATCTATGATACCAAATTTGAAAGAAGGGACGGTTGGCACATGGTGGTGTGTTTGTATAAAGCACTGGTCTCTTTTTATTTTTATGTCGTTCTTATGTTCGTAAATCCTTTCTTTTAAATGACGTTCAGTTTTGCCCACGTAATAACATGGGCAATAACAACAGGTTGCCAAATACACCACCATGGAAGAATAACAGTTACCCCTACAGAATTTAACCTCCGTATTCAACCCATTTTTAAAACAATACTATTGGAGGTGTTGATAGAGGAACATTGGGTACATCTACCACAGGGTGGGTACCCCTAGAGTTCTTGTAAGAATAATCTCTTCCTTCCAAGGTTCTTTTAAAATTATTGCACACCCGATGAATAAATGCAGGTTGATTCCTATAACTTCAATAATTTCAGGGTTAGTTTTTAAAATAGACCAATTATCTTGTAAGATTTTTTTAAAAATAGGAGAAAAGTTGTTGTGTTGAATAGAACAAGAACTTGAAAATTCATGGGGTCTATCTTCTGATGTTTCTATATTCTCAATGGGGTGCCCAAGTAAAGGTTTGAAACGGGTCCCCACCGTTATATACTTCCGTCAAAATGTTTTCTACCAAAACCTCAGGATACCCTCTTTCTCCAAACATTTTACCCAGTTTAATGAATTCTGGTTGGAGATCTTCTATGTGGGATGTCATCCTAGCCACTCTGACAGCCTGCCCTTTTATAATACTTTTTCTGGAAAAAGGATGTTGGCTGTCAAAGTGGAGGTAGCTGTTACACCAAGTTGGTTTTCTATACACCCGAGATTTAAAACCATTCAAGGTTTTGGATAGTGTAATGTCTAGATAATTGATACATTCTGCACTAACTTGGTGAGTAAAAGACAACCAGGAGGTGGTTTGGTTGATGTGTAAAATAAATTCTTCCAACTCAACTGGTGTCCCTCCCAAATCACAAAAATGTCATCCAAAAATCTGTAATAAGCTGTGATTTTAGCAGAAAAAACACTCTCAAAAATGTGTAAGGTCTCCCATTCCAGGAGTACCAGGTTGGCATAAATGGGGCTAAGCTGCCCCATTGCCACTCCACTGGTTTGTTTGTAAAACCCCTTGAAGTTTATAAAGTTATTGTCTAAAACTATTTCCATTAGTTCCAACAATAAAGATTTTCTGTCTGGTGTTAATTTAGAATGTTTATGAATACTGGTTTCAAAAAATTCAAAGCCCTCTTTCCTAGGGATACAGGTAAATAAATCTTTCACATCGATGGTAATGAGGAGACTATCCTTGGACCATAACCCTTGGTGCATTTTGCCCAAAAAGTCCCAGGAGTCTTTTATAAGATGTTTATGTTTTTTTGCAATATTTTTGAAATTCTGATCAATAAGTATTGCCAAGGGATGGGTTTTAGATCCACGGGCAGAGACAATTGGTCTAAAAGGTGGTTCCATGATGTTTTTGTGTGTTTTTGGTATCCCGAAAAAAACAGGAATCAGTGGGTGGGTTTGTCGGAGAAAATGAAAGGTCGTCTGGTTAATTCGTTGTTCCACCAAATACTCCTCTAAAAGGGAGTCAATTCTGTTGTAGGCAGTAGTAATTTCATTGAGGGACACCAAACAATAGGTTTTTCTTGTGTCAAAATGGTACTTATGGCTTTTGTATAATCGTTTTGCTTAAAAATTACCAAACCTCCCCCTTTGTCTGGTTCCATGAAACGTAGTTGTTTATTTTGTGTTAAATTCTTCAGAAGGGTGGCTTCTTCTGCTTTTAAATTGTGATTCTGCCAAAACCCTTCGGTATTTTTACTATATGTTTCATATATTTCTTTTGTGACAATATTCTCAAAAGTATGGAGCAAAGGGTGAAGTGGAGGGTTGTAAACACTCCTTCTAGTAGAGGTTTGGTTGGCACTGTCCCCTGTATGTTGGTTCGCAACTCCTTTGTTATAAAGAATTTTAAGATTTAATTTTCTAAGGAACAATTTTAAATCAATTAAAATCTGTGACAAGTCTCCTTTAAAACTCTTTATAAACTTGAAGCCTTTGGAAAACAGGTGGAAATGAGTTTTTTCTAATGTCAAATCAGAATAGTTGTATATTTTATATCCACAATATTCAGACACAATACCATTGTCGTGTGTAATTATGGCATCTGACCCTCCCTGTTCCCCCTGTGTCCCCTGTAATTCCAATCCTGGTTTTTTGAAAAGGAATTCGTGTTGATTACATTTTGATTTTTGTGGGCTAAGCGTTCTGACCTTCTGGGTCCTAAAAAAACTTCGTTGGACTCTTGAAAAGAGTCCAATTCATCTAGAGAACCAGTGTACACAACCGGTGGGTCCCTATGGTGATGCCGTTCGTCAGAGGAAATCCTGACACTTTTTGTATTCTGTTTATAGTGAGTTGGTGTAATCAAATTTCTCCTATTATGTCCCTCCCTAGGTCTAGAAGGGGCAGTTGCAAAAGTAAAGTTAGGTGATGGGTAACTTTTACCAGTTTCATACTGCCCCTTGTCCCTAAAATATTTCTTTTGTTTTCTTTCAAAAACCTTTTCAACCTTCCCTTTGGTTCTCTCTAAAATTCTTTCAAAAAACTCATAATATTGTTCAAACAACAAATCATTGGTGATGGAATGATGTAATTTATTAATTTCTACCAATAAAGTTTTTAAATGTACTTCATTATATTTAATAAGTTTTAAAATTAGTGAAAATCCACATTCGTCAAAAAAACTATGAAATTCTTTAATAATATTTTCTGTATATGTAATACCAAAAGGGTATTTATGAAAACGGAGTCCCTGAGGGACTTGACTATACTTGACGGAAGTATATAACGGGTGGGGGACCCGTTTCAAACCTTTACTTGGGCACCCCATTGAGAATATAGAAACATCAGAAGATAGACCCCATGAATTTTCAAGTTCTTGTTCTATTCAACACAACAACTTTTCTCCTATTTTTAAAAAAATCTTACAAGATAATTGGTCTATTTTAAAAACTAACCCTGAAATTATTGAAGTTATAGGGAATCAACCTGCATTTATTCATCGGGTGGGCAATAATTTTAAAAGAACCTTGGAAGGAAGAGATTATTCTTACAAGAACTCTAGGGTACCCACCCTGTGGTAGATGTACCCAATGTTCCTCTATCAACACCTCCAATAGTATTGTTTTAAAAATGGGTTGAATACGGAGGTTAAATTCTGTAGGGGTAACTGTTATTCTTCCATGGTGGTGTATTTGGCAACCTGTTGTTATTGCCCATGTTATTACGTGGCAAAACTGAACGTCATTTAAAAGAAAGGATTTACTTAACATAAGAACGACATAAAAAATAAAAAAGAGACCAGTGCTTTATACAAACACACCACCATGTGCCAACCCGTCCCTTCTTTCAAATTTGGTATCATAGATATGGTCAATTTGGAAATCAGAGGAGGAGATAACAAAAATATTTTACTGCAGAAGGAAGTTAGATGGCAGTTAAGATTAAAATCCAATATTTCTCCAGGTTTAAATGAGTATATAAACATCAAAGCCATCTTAACAGGAAAGGCAAATATACTTTGAAAATGGCATAAATATATTTTCAACACATCAGATGTAACCATACATTTTACATCAACTTACCTATGAAATAATGTTGTAGACTATTCCTTTGTTTATTTATATTTTTAACAAAAATTTTTCATTATGCATTATTTTTTAATCTGTTAGAAGTGTGTGTATACATACAAACAACCACCAACATGTTCTTGTTTCTTTAAATTTTGAATGTTCAGTATCTTTAGAATTTTATTGATTAATTGTTTTATTAATGTGAAGATTTCATTGGTTAAACATTTTTTATAAATTATGTCAGTTATAGTGGGACTTTATCTGATGAAGTTTGTTTTATGCAGACGAAAGCGCTCATATGAATTGTATTTTACATAAAAGGTTGGACTTCTCAGCAGGTGAACTGTGTTTTGTTACCAGTTTATTCTACTTACTTTGTGGCAAACTATTAGAACTAGTTAGAGTAATGTGTAGAGTAACATGAACTATTTTATCCCCAAAGTTAAGAAAATTCAGCTTCTGCTTTTCTGTTATGTTAAAATGGAGAATTATTTTCAGATTTACAAATAAAACAAAGTGTTTCTACTTGTTTTAGTTTACACCCCATGAAAACAAGGCCTTTTCTGTGATACTGCAAGATTTTCTTACCCCTACTGTTAGCAATTGCACAACTGACAGCTATCAACTTTGAGAAATATGAAAAGTTATTCAGAGTTTAGTTAAAGTGTTTCTCTCTGTTCTGTCTAGTGCAGTTTTCAGCCCTCAATACCATTTTCAATGAATAGAAGAGAAGTAGAAAATGTTCAGTATAACTAGTTACATCAATGATTGATAAATTAATATTTGTTTGTTAATTTGTTAATTTCTTTATTTTAGTTTTATTTTATTTTGTTATTTTATTTGCGTTAACCAGAGCAAAACACTAGTACAAACATAACCAATTTCAGATTCATCCTGAGGACTACACTCACCAAAATAGAGTTGTACAAGTTGCAAATGATAAATATTTTCGATCTGTAATAAGAAAAAAAATATCTGAAATATTAAAAATCAAGACTAAAACAGTTTTTTATTCATAATATGTCTGCATACACCCTATCCCACTGCTGTGGACAACTCCATTATTTTACTTATAAGTGCCATTCAGAGGTGAAATTCTATGCTTGCAGAACATGATTGCAAAACAGAGTAACTGCCTACATTTATTTTATGCTTGGAAACATAAGACTTATCACTGGACTTCTGAAGAACACACTAACAACTTCCACATCATCTTCACCTGAATGTTTCGGGTATAAGAGAAAACTTCCAGATAATGAAGAAGAATTATGGGTGAGACTCAATAAAACTCTCCTTTGATATAAAAATATCTCCATCTCACACTTACCAAATGTAACTCTAACTGCATCGCAAATTTAAGTTATACTTTTACATGACAGCTTATTGCCTAATGTAATGACAACACAGTCACCTGACTGCTACAACAAATTATATTTTTTTAAAGGCTGCTTTTTCTCACACCCCAACTCATCCTCACAGCAATGCTACTTTATTCTGTAAGACTTTAGCTGGAGGTGGTGATAGCAGGTGCAACAGCCTGCATTTCAATGAAGGACACAACATTTAAAAAATAGCCGTCTGTCCTTTGCTTTTCACTAGCCTTTTTATTAAGGGCGTGCTTGTACATTAGGAGTTATAAGCTGCATTACTTTCACAATTGCAAAAAGAAATGTGAAATAATTTTTTATAGCAAATAATATTTTCATGAAAATTGGATGGGCAACAGCATTATATTCCAGTAGTACTTAGTGCCCCTGATAAATGTGAAATCAACTTCGAGCTTAACAACATCTGTCCCTAAAAAGAGCATTCAGAAAGTATAATCCCAGATTCTAGGTAGCTATTGAAGACATGAACTGTTTTTTTAAGCCTGACAAATGCTTTCTTATAATTCTAGTTACTTTCCATGTGTATGACTTTATCAGACCATGTTTAAGACCCCATCTCCTGACCTGACACATTGTAGTTTTGCCTTTTTTTATTTTATGCTTTGAAACATACGAGTTTTTAAAGTAATCACTAAATGTACATTATGAAGTTGTAATGTCCTGAGATAACTGTGATGAATTCTTGGGGGAAAAAAAATCTCTCCAGCTGCCAGGGTTATTAGAGTACATTTAGCTTTGCATATACTCATGCTCATAACATTTGCAGTTTCCTACATAATGACATAAATCTTTAAAAACATATGTCTTCCCTGCTATGAACTTAATCACAACTATTTTTTTTAAATACATAAAATGACAGTTCTACTTCCATAGAGATATACTACACTTCAATGGAGGGACTTTATAAGCCAAAATACAGTATCTGATAAATTATTTTCTTATCCTGACAGCTTCTTTTACACTTTAGTGCGCATGAAAGATAGGGGTAGCAAATGTATAAATGCAATAAGGCACTCTAGGGTTTGTATGTCCCAGGTAATGCTGGGTATCCAGTGATCCTAAGGTACCATGCACAAGCCCCTCATGTCATCCTGTTTACTTGACACAGCTGAAGATCAGGGGTACTCACTGCAGCTGAGCATCCTCTAAAAATGAGGATGGGGTATGTGACGCCTTTTGACTGCTGCAATAACTGTTCATCTTTTTGCATGGAGAAGAATTAGAGATGAAGCAGTAGTGTAGCTGCTGAAATATATAGCTATTAGATGGGCTGGGCTAATGAATCTATTACTGCAACCACCAGGTCATTTTATACATCATAGTACTATTTGTTTTAATTTATCCATAATTGCTGATGATTGTGAGAACCACATTGAGGTGCTGGTGCCTGGCACCACTAATCACTTGTCATATGGCTGTTTACTGGGGTCTATATTATATTCTGGAAAGCTGACAATATCGAAGCTGATATTGTCGACACAAGAATAGCAAAAGCGCACAACATCGAACATGTAAACAGAAATCTCTGTAAGGGGATATTTCTGTTTACTGCAATGTAGTGCGATCTCTGAGTTAGCATATTTAAGTAGCGGGGGTGGGGGGACTTGCCCCCCTGCTTAAACCTGTTAGGGTACTTTTTTCTTTTTTTTTTGTTGTTTTTATAAGTTCGATGTTTGAAGACATCGACCATATGGTGTCGACCATATGGTGTTCGATGTTTTCAGCCGTCGATCTTATAATATAGACCTGTTTACTGCACCACATGTTTTAAAGTGTTCATGGAGTTGCTATTTGAGCAAGCAGGTACATATAAAGATACAGCTAAAAGCAGACATAATCACAGAGATGCTATGTGTTTATCAGCATATGTTAGCACTTATTCTTTGAGCTGAATGGCAATACTTAAACAAGTTAATAAATGGATAGTGGTTGGCAACACACAGGGTCCATAATTAAGACAGAATGTTATTTTCAGAACATAATTCCAGTCCTAAGGAAGAAATAGTTTAACGTATATTACTTAAATTTTTGTAGACAGTTGATCAGTTCCTAGACTCTCTACTTAAACAATTAGGAATAATTTCCTAATTATGATTTGCTGCCAATAAAAAAAAATCTATCCGCTTAAATCATTCCTCATGAAATGGTATACATTATATTAGAGGGTTTCCATTATCTTTTTCAAACCTAATAGTGTGAGTCCTGAAAGTCCCAGGAATTAAATGCAATCAGGGGAAATATATATACTGCTGTACCTCAGAGAAGTTTACCTTCTCAAAGGTACAGTGATTTTAATGTTAGTACAAATAAATTGAGAGTGTGGGAAGGATGACCTGTAGTCTTAGCTGATTAAATAGACTAGGAATAAGTGGAGCTAGGAATCTATCCCTCCTGCACATCCTGTTTATTTCTGGTGCAGATTTAGGACCCTTGTACTGATGCATATAGACCCACTGGTTTTCTGAAGAATAAGAGTGCAAATAGGATTGCATATTTTTGTGCCAAGGAATATGAGATACAAGTCACCTCTGGGCATCTAATAAGCTACTGAGTATAAGAAGACCTGTGCTAATCTATCATGATGCATGAAGGATAGAAGTCCTTTAACTTTTTTTCATTAAAAAACAATGAGGGCTTTCTGCTTCAGGTATATGCTTGGATTTGTACATCAAAAAGGGGTTACTCTTTTCAATGGTGGGTCTGATATGAGAAGAGTCCTGTAGTAGGATGACTTCTTTGGATCTTGAAGCCATTCTTTTTGAAACTAACTGGTCCAGATGGAAGGGTTTCCAGACAATGATGGAAACATGATGATGGACTCAGTAACAGCTACCCCCTACATTTCTTACACCCTTACCTGTTTGAAGAAGAGTGCCACTTATAAAACATGAGGCAAATGTAGTTTTTTTTTTTTTTTTTTTTGTTTTTTTTGTGGAATGCTATTCTGATGCAATTGTTTGCAGTTAGCTTGCCATCGTTTGCAGTAGAGCACAAAGGTGGATATGTGGATATTCCAACCCTTACTAGAGTGATTTAGCATTAGTGGATGAGCTTGAATTCATCAGCAAACTTGTTCAATCACACATCCTTTTTATTTATTTTATTTTTTACTCTTGATCACTGTGACCATGAAACATCTATCCCATTTGCTGTATTAGTCTATCTCATCCCCCTGGAAAAAGAGACGTACAGTCAATTCATTTGTTTATGGTAAGGGGCAAGTGACAGTAACATTATTTGTCTTCTTTGAGTCCTAATATTTTCCCTTAGTGCCCATGACTGCTGAAACCCAAGGGATTAGCATGCAATAAGCATCTGCTGTGGACGTGTCACTCATTTTCTGGAGTAAAATTGTCTTTCTGTAATACCTTCTTGAAAGCAGACCCCTTCAGTTATCCTCAGCCTTCATCCAATTCCTCGAGTATCAATGTTTCTAATAAATCTTGATATTTCTGGGTCATAATCCAGCTTTATCCCAATAAATCACAGAGCTATCTCTTGGTGCAAAGTTGAAAATAGTGAGTGCCTGCTGAAATTCCAAAGTTCATAATTACAGTCTTCAGAAGAAGGGAACACTAACTTTGATTGTGAAGGAATTTATATTATGTCTGAGACTGTGATATGTCAGAGTATTCTCCCAGCTCTGAGGTGCAGTAGTCTCAGAATGAATGCATATAAAATAGTGTGGAGTATAACCCCTCACCATACAATACAGCATGCAGGAGGAGGCCCCCTTTCAAAATTATTTAAAAGTTGTGTAATGTTGAGTCTCATAATTCATATATTTTCTGCATGCATCGCAGGTTTATTTGTTGAAGAGTTGAGATCTGCAGTATTGTGCTTCCTGCATCTGACAAAGAACCAAAATTAGCAACCATCACACTTATGGAAGTGTCAGGCTTTCAAAACATTGCCACCTTACTGTGTGTTTCTTACAAAAATATAATAATTTTCAAAGTTTGTAAGCCTTTCTTTAACAAGAGTACCAGGGTTATATCTTTGATGCCATTCAGTATCTTTCTGTAAAATTAAAAAAAATGCTTTTTGTGACCCTTTCTTGTGAGTGCTGGTCAACGTTTTGTACTGGCTACACAAATTATTTCTCTACACCAAACCTATAGTCCTTGTTTAGCTAGCATAATGTGATTTTAATTTTATTCTCTCAAATAGCTACAATGGCTTTTATTATATGATTCCCCACAAATTACTATGTACTAACATTCTAATTTAAATGGTCACTACACCATAAACTAGCATATTATTTTGCCAAATGAAACATAGGCATAAAAAAATTGTGGTGTTCTATATTTTTTATAATGTTTCTACACAGTTGGACTATATAGCTATTTTATAGATTAAGGTAGCAAAACTGCAACAAAAGTAACACAGTATATTTAAGGAATTACAACAACAAGAGGGTCATGCATTAATAATGGAATTCATGTTATAGGAAGTCATAGAAAATGCTGCCCTAAAATATTGAAAACTAAGTACAAATATTGATAAACAGCCTTGTAAATCTGAAACTTTTTAATAGTTTGTTATAAAAGTTTCACCTATGTTAGAACTTAGTGATTGTACAGTTTTGTTTTAGTTATTTGTGCCTTCTCTTTTCAGTAGAGAACTACAGTGTCAATGGAATAGTGCAATAAAAAGTAGTCAGTTATGAACTCCAGCCCACCATGTTAAGAAATGGCTTATATTAAAATTGTTTTGTGGATTACAAACTCCTTGATTGCCTTGAATCTGGGATCTTCTTGGTGAAACACACTGAACCTCTAAGGCTAGCTGCATTTTTGGCATTCGTTCAGTTTTATAAATATGCCTTGAATTTGCTTGCTTGTATAATGAACAATGAACAGTTACAGTAAATCATAATTCACTCCCAAAGACCAAGAAAAATAAAGTGTAAAATTCCTGAGAAGTCAGTGGTCTTGCAGCTTCAAGCAGCATGTCAGAATGTTATATTTGTGTGTGTGTATGTGTGGGGGTATGTGGCAGCAGTCTGAAGTGGGTAAGAAGCATGTGTGGGGTTAATACCTTTTAGAAAATGTGCTACTATAGTTTGTTTTTATTTTATAATCACTGTGACACCCCACCACTGACAACAGTAATCAAGGAGCCTCAATCCTCACCACTAGCACCGGGGTGGTGGGGAGCATACATTGGAAGGATGATAGGTACACACACAGTATTTCCAGGTGTACCTCTCTGCATGACATGCAATTTCCCTTAAGAACACACAGAGACTGTAGTCAGTCTGAGGCTGGCTTCTTCCTCTTTCTCCAGATCCCCAATAAGACTCCCCACTGGCACAGCTATAGAGTTGATATCTCAGCTGAGTGGCCAAGCCAAGACCTCCAGCACCCTCTCTGTACAACCAGTGCTTTGTTTCCCTGGCCAGGTAGCTGACTGACACACACACACACACACACACACACACACACACACACACACACACACGCACACACACTCCTTGAGGTTTTATTTATACATACACAAATACACACCTGGGAAAGGCTGACACAGATTTAGTAGATATGCTGTCTTCTGGCCAGACTATAAGGTAGTTATTACTGCCACCAGCCACCTCTTTATCAGCAGCTTTAAAAAGGGTGTCCAATCTTACTGTGTAATCTTACTATCAATAGAAATGGTAGCCTGACTGATAGCAAGGCTATTAGGAGTGGCCTACACTATGTCACCAAATAAATATGCAAGTACTCTCAGAACTTAATATCTCTACACAGATCAGCCACAATGAAAAGTTTAAATATATTTAATAATAAATAAAAGAACAAGACAATGCTAAATATACAGTTACAGTAACATTAAGGTTAAAAATCACAGGAAATATTTAAAACAACATTGTAGGACAGTCTCAAATAAATAAAGAAAAATATCTAAGATAAGCTTTGCTATATTCCAGACTATATCTAAGACAATTACTATACCCTAGTACACTTAATTAGAGCAGCAAGGCAGATGTGGTGAATGGATCTTCTCTAGTTGTTGTTGTTAGGTCAAAGACAGAATACAGAATGCAGTCTCTGTCTCTCAGAGACTTCTTAAATTAATATCTCAAATATTACTGCTGGGATAGCTTGCAGAATGACATGATTTCTTGTCATCTGAATCTATCCCAGGTAAAACCTCCACTGCTGAAAGCTAGTGGTATTTAGCATCCACCTGTGAAAATACATGGACAAGGGCTTTTCCTCAGATCTATGGCAAATGGCGGAAGTTGTAAAACAATTTACATTCTTCCACATTTAAAGACAATACAGAAAACTTCTCTAGTACAGACATTGTGTTTTATTGCATGGCCATAAAGTAATTTAATTTCAGCTATATTTCTGAAGTTAACCTTCTGTATCCCAATTTCCACTCTTAAAAGATATACATTTAAAGAGTTATTATAGTGTATGTACATTTCTGTTCTATTCCAGTAGGGCATGCTATGGTTAGATTTTGAGCACTTTGCAAAAACCTTTTCAATGCACACACTTTTGTACCAGCAGCTTGATATACACCTGACATACAGTTTTAATACACTTCTAACAGAAGTATCTTATATGAATCATGTTGATATTCACAAATGACATATAATTATTTACAAAATTCCAAATAGCTGGGCTGGCAGTATCTCCTTTTGCTATGCTTCCATAAAAGTCATGTTAATATTCACAAATTAAAAATACAAGTAACAAAACACCAACTGATATAAAAAAATGACTACCTTAGGCTCCACACAACACAGAATTTATTCCAATAAAAGATTAAGCGCTTTCATCCGCACAATGTCTGGACTTTATCAGAATAACATTAAAAAAATCCCAAACACTTTTAAAGTAATAATAAAACATGCCCCCAGGTAAATCATTGACATTTAAAGCAATACACATAACAATAAAAGAACCTACGCTTCTTAAAAAAATGCACAGTAAAAACATAAGCACAATGCTGATACCATTCATAATAATAACATTGATTTAATTCTGAAACTGAAATCAGTGTTATTATTTTCAATGGTATCAGCATTATGCTTATGTTTTTTACTGTGCATTTTTTATGAGGCTTAGTTTTTTTTATTTTTATGTATATTGCTTTAAATGTCAATAATTTACCTGGGGGTGTGTTTTACTATTACTTTAAAAGTATTTAGGAATTTTTTAATGTTATTCGATGAAGTCCAGACATTGTGCAAACGAAAGCGCTTAATCTTTTATTGGAATAAATTCAATGTTGTGTGAAGCCTAATGTGGTCGTTTTTTAATATTCACAAATTACATATAATTATTTACAGAATTCTAGCTAGGTGTGCTAGCAGTACCTCCTTTGTCACAATCACTGTTTAGGATTTTTCATAACCTAAGTTACTTCTGATTTCCCTGCTAAACTGGATGCCTTCCATTGTCTTTATAAGTATTTCTGACATGGAGAGATTAGGCATCCCTGGATTAACATTACAAAGAAACTTAACTGGATTTTTTAAAATCTGATTTGCAATTTATGAAGGATAGCTTTCTTTCCTAACTGTAGAACAGTTACTTTACTGAATAATGCCACTAACAGGGTAGCAAACCATAGGTGACTGAGTAACCACCAGTGTTTTCATAAATAGGAGACAATCCTATATGTTGAGAGAGTGGTGTTTGCTTATTAGATGGAAAGTTATTTTATCCTGGACAAATATAAAAATAAGCAATGGATATGAAGTCTGTGATATGAACTGTCTATGTAAAACTTAAAATGCTTACTATTTGAGAAAAGCATAAAAAAATTTTCTATAGGTTATTTAGGTAAATCGTTTTGCTTACTGATTGTCTCTGCTGAATCCTCCACTACTTGCTGGGTCCCCTTCTCTTTAATATATTTATAAACGATTTCCGCACTGCTATCCCATTCTCAAACATTATCCAATATGCAGATGACTCAACTATTATCTGCTCTGCTACATCCATTCCCACACTCCGAAAGCTTACTCAAGGGGCCTTTTCAACCACTGAGCAATGGATGAAGAATAATCACCTAGCACTCAATGCCTCTAAAACCAAACTAATGTTATTTACCCCCTCTAAAGTCACTTCCATCAATACAAACACATTCTCTATTACTAGTCAAAATAACTCACCTCTGAATCTGGTGTCAGAGACTAAGCTACTTGGGGTCCAAATTGATAACCAGCTCAAATTTAATTCCCACCTACAACATAATGTCAAAAAAACCCACCAAAAACTAGGCATGCTCTACCAACAAAACCATTACCTTACACCTGCCACTAAGATCACTCTTTCTACTTCCTTTCTTATCCCCTCCCTTCTCTATGATGCTCCACTCCTTTGTAACCTACAGTCATCTCTAAAAAAACAACTTTCCTCTTGCTACAACAATATAGCCAAATTCGCCACCAGCCAAAGGTCCTACACCCACCACTGTTCCTCATTCCAAAAACTAAAATGGCTAGAACTACCCAATCACCTAACCTATACCCAACTAAGTCTTGCACATAAGCTCATTTTCAACCTCTCCCTCTGTCCCTCCCTTTCTACTGCCCTTAAAATGCACCTCCCCGATAGAGTACTAAGAACCAACAATCAAAATCTACTAGAAGTTCATAAACCAACACGCCCCCCAGGTAAAAATCTTCTATCCTATGGCCTAGCTCGCCTCTGGAACTCCCTACCACCAACCATTTGCACAACCTGTAATCATTTCATCTTCAAAAAATCTCTTCATTCACATCTACTATCCCAGTGGGAATGCTCTTGTTCCCACCCCACATAATCAAACACTAACAAAGTCCATCTTCCTCCTCACCAGCAACTTTCCTATTATTTTCCTTTAACTCATTCATTATTCTATTATCCTTATGGAATTTCCAAAATTGCACTAGCCTGCACCTCTTCATGGGTATGCTTCCATATATATATATGACTTCTCAATATCTACTTTGCAATATTCTTCATGTGTCTGTATCATCTGTAGTTTCATCACTAGTCTGTACTACTCCTAATAGTTTTGAAGTACTATTTGAAATTGTAAAAGTGAATCTTAACTCTTTGTATTTGTAAGTTTCATCGCTAGTCTGTATTACTCCTAATGATACATGTACTATTCAAAATTGTTTAAGTGAAACTTAATTTTTGTATAACTATCATTAATAAGCTACTATAACCTAGATTGCTTTGGAGCTTTTCTCCCCAGGACTCCATTGAAAATGGGTTCATTTTGGCCAAATGGACTATCCTGGTAAACCAACTACAAATAAATAAATAAAATAAATAAATAATTTGTGGTTGACAAAGACAGCTAACTTCCTGAAAATATGGTAAGAAATAAAATGCATTACATAGGATTATAGGATCATTGGAAATTACTAGGCTAATGGCCCTAGGGCCCTTACAAGCCTGGCCAAGTTCTACCCTTGTTTCTATGATCAGCATGTATTGTTCCTGTCCAGGAGAGACACAGATGGAACCCCTGGGATGAGTTTACGGTTACCCATCCAATCATCCAGATTGCACTTGAACAGGGCTAAAGAGGTTCTGTGCTTGACATGAATTGGGAGGCTGTTCCATGGGTTCAGTAACCTCTGGGAGAGAAACCTGTCCCTCCAGCAGGTTCTATTAGTTATACCAGGTTAAGATCTTTAGAGAAAGTAACCTGTGAGCCATTGGACTTATGGATATGCAGCATTTCCAATAAAGCAGAGTCAGAGATTGCCTTATACACAAGGCAAAGATTACCTCTGAGACATCTGTATGAAATGTAGCAAAGTGTCAGTGATTTGAGCCAATCCACATTGGATAGATGCTGAATACCTTGAATTCTCCTTGTGAGGAACTTTTGTATTCTCTCCAATTGCTGCAGGTGCCTGGAAAGGAACATAGCAAAAGGGGTACTGTAGTCAGTTACTGGGCTGATGAGGGAAGAGTACAGGAAGGTTATAACTTCTGTTTTTTTTTTTTTTCTGCAGGCAATGCTCTTACTTATGAGATGAGCAATATAGAATGACCTTCTTACCACTGTGGAGACATGGTGATCAAAGGTAAGGTTGCTGTCAACCTGGATGCCCAAGTCTTTCACCACTGAGTACGTGATTAGGGTGGTTCCACTGATGTGGTAAACCAATCAAAAGCTGATCACACTCTGAGACTGGAAACAACACTCTCTAAGTGAAGCAAAAAAGACAGCCAAAAATTTCAATGAACACAGTTTATTTAAAAAGCACATAAGTCACCTCGGTTAAGCACCTTCATCATGTGACATGACTTCTTCAGAACTGTGGTGAAATGTAACACAGCGTGTATTAAAAAGCTGATTGAAACAGCTGATTTGGAAACACACCCACCAAACTTACCAATCACAAATCATTAAACCCAGTAGAAAAAATTAAAGAAACATCCTAAAAACATGTATCTAATGGCAGGAAAAACTGGTTGTTATAATAAAACCAAATGACAAAAATAAATAATGTATAAACTTTAAATCAGGATACAACAATAAATTCAAAAACAAGCCCCTCTTTTCTTCAGTTCACTAAGAATGGAAATAGTGTTATTGCAGTTGGAGAAAATGGCTGGATCCAGTTTAATTTCACGATGTAGGAATCTATTTTGCCAGTTCCCAGAGAATGCAGATGCTTGCACTTGTTCAAGTACCATAAACCAATTCAAGTACAAGAGTGCCTAGCTAAAGCATTCTTATTGTCTTTACTTTGGATACTGTAAACATGTTGGTAAATCCTCCTGTTTAATACATTTTTTTGTTTTACCAATGTAAAATGTTGTGCAGGATTCACAAGTTGCTAAGTATACCCACCCCGCTTAGCCGATGATCATTGCAGTACTTTCAAAAAATTCAAGTTTATGGTCCCTGAACAAGTGCGAGCATTTGCATTCTCTGTGGACTAGCAAAATAGGTTGCTGCATTGTGAAATGTTCTGGCAAATTAAACTGGATGCAGACAATTTCCCCAGCTTGAAATACACTATTTCCATTCTTAGTGAACTGAAGAAAAGAGTGGCTTATTTTTGAATTTATCACTATATCCTAATTTAAACTTTATACATTATTTATTTTTGCCATTTGGTTTTATTATAACAACCATTTTTTTCCCTGCCATTAGATGTGTGTTTTTAGGCTGTTTCTTTAACTTTTTCCACGGAGTTTAATGATTTGCAATTGGTTGGTTTGGTGGGTGTGTTTTCAAATCAGCTGTTTCATTCAGGTTTTTAATCCACATTGTATTACATTTCATTATGGTTCTGGAGAAATCATATCACATAATGAAAGAGTTTAACAGAGGAGGTTTGTGTGCTTTTTAAATAAAACTGTGTTTTTTTGGGATTTTCAGCTTGCTGGATTCTTTGCTTCATTTATTGATGTGGTAGTTAGCAAGAACATCACTCTTATTGGAAGGGATGCTAATACATTTTTTTTGCATTGAGTTTAGGGCTGTGACTTTTTGCCCAATCATTTGTTTACATAAGACCCTCTTGTAGGATCTTGACATCATTTGGGGATTCTATGACCGTTCCAACTTTGCAGTCATCAGCAAACTTTGTCAACCACAGACCTTAAGTTTTTGCTTATACTTCGGGGAAATAGATCCCAAACAGTAGTGGTCCCAGGACTGATCCCTGTGGAACACCATTGGTTATGGGTCTGCTGTTGGAGGTGGATTCCCCTATTTTTACTGTATGGGTTCTATTAGTGAGCCAGTTAGTGACCCACCTAATGATATAAGAGTTAATACCTAGCTGGGTGAGTTTGTCAATAATGCCTGAGTGGAGAATAGTGTCAAAAGCCTTGGCCAAGTCCAGGTAGGCTGTATGCACCATTTTCCCCTCATCTAGGGCTGTGATGATTGCCTCGAAGAAGTACACCAGGTTTAACAGGCATGATCTCCCTTTGACAAATCCAAACTGAGTAGGGTCATGTGTTTGGAGATTGCCTATATCTTTGTTGATATTGTCCATGATGATTCACTCCATGGTCTTGCAGATAAGGCTAGTCAGGCTAAGAGGTCTATGGTTCCCAGGGTCAGTGGAAGCACCACCCTTATGCAAGGGGATAACGGTGGCCATTTTCCATTGAGCTGGGATGAAGCCAGTGCTTAAACTATGATTGAAAACAGTATCCAATGGTGTTGCTAATTCTTGATGAAGCTCTTGTAGCACGCAGCCTGGGATGTTATCAGGGGCCATAGATGCTGTGATTTTGGCCTAAAAGAGAGCATTTATGACCTGTCTAGACATACAAGATGGGGGACAGGTGGAAGGAATGTCATGTAGTATGTGTGGTAAGGTCAGGGGAGTGAAGTTTTCACAGAATCTGGCAGCTAACAAGTTTGCTATGTCCACAGGTTCTGTGTATGTACTATGTAACATCATTATCTACTAGTTCAGTGCAAATTTGGGGCTTACCTTTTTACTTTTTAGGCTATGAATGTAATTAAAGAACACCTTATGGTTGTCCATATGCTATAAAGTTGTTCAGATGAGAAAAAAACATCTGTGAAAAGGCTATTCACTTATAAAATGATGGAAGGGCTGAAACAAAGTGACACTTTAGTCATCATGAAGTCTTCTCATACCATTTGCAAACAAAGTAAACTCATTATAATCTTACATATGTTTGCAGGGTTAGGTCAGTATTGATGTGTGCTAAATGAAATATATCTCTTGAAATATGTAAATAGTGTACATAGGTCAGACATGGTACAATTTAGATTGCAAGCTTAGTTTATCAGGAATTGACAAGTGTCTTATCAGAAACCTAGACTACTTGTAATTCTAGAAGAAGGCAATTGACCTAAGCTGTTGAACATTTAACATGGTAATATTACATAGGAAAAAAATTGAGTCCAAGACTGTAATGTCTTCTGACCATGTAAAATTTCTCAATTTTATCTTTCTGGCTCTTAACACTGACACCTTTAAATATTAATGACCGAGCAGAATCACCTTAAAATTACAGCTGAAGTAAATGGAAATGACTGGTGCAAAAATTATGACCCTTTGATGTAAATGGGAGGATAAATAACACATCAAGCTGCATCCTGAAATGTGGATGAAGGGAAGCAGGTGGGAACACTTCCTTAATTACTGTTGGTGAATATTACACCCATTTCAAGCAAATGATTTCTAGTGCCAGTGGCAAAAGGTTTATTACTGCCAATTATACCTGTAGAGATTTATAGAATCACTCCTAATAACATCTGCAATGGAGAGGAAGACAGGAAGAGGTAAGTAAAAGACAATTCCTGTGCTGAGATGTAGTATTTAAATATGGACTAAACACCTGCAACTATTTGTATAATATCCAAAATATGGATGTTATGTTATTTTTTCAATGCATTTTTCTGTACCCTGATATAGTGCTGCAGATCTGTGACTGTTTCAGTGATCAGTAGATCTGCACCCCTCTTATGTACTTGTTAACAATAAATGCTAATAGCAGGTCCTGTCTTTTTTAGGTAGTCTCATGTATGGTGATGTCCTATGTTCTAGAACACTCACTAGCTTATCAGCAATTGTATGCTTATTGCAATTTGCACATTTCTTTTCGCTTGTATGTAGTCGAAGTAAATTGTCCAATAACATGTAACATATACCTTAATGAAACAAAGTTATGGGCATCACATGTAAACAACATAACTTTAATAATAGGTTCTACAAAAGTAATTAATCCTTAATGCTTTTCAACATCTACAAATTAAGTAATTAAGTAGTTAAGTAGACTCTAAATACATTCTTAATTTTGAAATAAAACCACTTCATGCTGAAATCCCATTTTTGTCAGGACATACTTTTTCAGACTTGAAACAGATCCCACTCTTTCCAATACTTCTGTATATACAAGAAAAATAGAGTAAAACTTTACTTGGACCGAGAAATTGGATGAGCTATTCTGACTAGGCTGTGAGCTGCAGGCAGACCATACAGGTCAAGCAGTTATTGGATAAAAATGACAGCAAAAAGGTACGCAACCATGCAGGAGCTGGATAATCCACTTAGGGTACATACAGTAAAATCCATGGAAAGCTGTTAGAACCATTAGTGCCAGATGAATGCTGGGTCATATTTTTATTTATTAACCTCAGCAGCCACAACTGCACCTTCTCAAAGCCAGCCTGGGATGTAAAAAATTTCTTGATAAGTGACTTGCACAGATTCACACAATATGCAAATACAGAGTGATAGAATCCAACCTGAGAGTACAGGATAAAGTTCATTTGATGCTGAAGGCCACAGTCACCAGCACTATACTGCATCTTAAGGACATTTTTACATCAATTTGCTTCCCTAGTCTTCAAACAGAGTTTGACAGAGAAGAAACTAAAGAGAAATTTGGGAAACTACAT